>NC_072766.1:12865823-12878323 GCF_022539595.1 Amphiprion ocellaris
TGTCAATTAGTCTTAAAAACTAAATAATAAATTGGATTAGTCAAGAGGTTTAAATTTCTTACTTTGTCATATTTTAAATATGACAAAAAATATAAAAATAAAGTGTTTTGAGACAATTTGACCTGTAATTGGCGTTATATAAATAAAATTGAATTAAAATTGTATGTATCTTGTAATGTTGGAGTAATTCAGCCATATATGTTAGAAAACACATTTTCTTTGTCCATTAATCTGTCGTTTTCTCCAGTAATTCATATCTTGCTTTGGTTTATAAAATGTCAAGCCCAAATATATTCAGTTTACTGTCATAAAAACCAAAAAGATTTACATTCATGATGCAAGAATCAGACAGTTTTTCACTTTTTATCTTAGTTTAGTCAGAAAGATAGTTGATAATGTGTGAATTGTTGCAGCTTGTGAGCCGTAGAAGGTTTTAATCATTGGGGCCGAGTGTCAAAAAACATTTAGAAACCAACATCAACAAAACACTCAACAAAGATTGGAACATCATTAAAGGGAAATTCAACTTTTGCATGACAATATCAAATTAAAGGACATTTATTTCCAACGTAAATGTGTGATATTCATCCTCTGGAGCTTTCTCTTCACATCGTCTTCCACCTGGACTGGTTTGGTGCAACAAAAATTTGAAAAACTGCACTTTAACATCAATGAATGACACTGAAGTTTAATCTCTACATAAATGAGACTGAGTCTGGATGTGCTGCTCTGTTATTAACTCCTAAGTTTAGGGAAAGTTCAAACAAAAGAGGACAGTTCAGATAAGACTTGAGAATGAGCTTATTTTGAACAAACATCTCAGACTTTCTGAGCTTCAGCACCTACAGCAAGATATTTTAACAAGTAACTCAAGAGATCCAGAAGTTGGAGAGTGTTAGCTTTAGCTGAGCCAAAGAACATGTGGGATGCTAACCTAGCAAACATTTCAGACTTTTCTCTGTGAATTCTGAGAAATAATTTACTATTTAACGACAGCTACACATCTTAACTCAGTCTCATTAATACAGACTCTAAATCAGTGTCATCCATCCATATTAAAGTGCAGTTACCCAAAATGTTTGTTGCATGAGCTCCAATAAAACCTGTCCAGGTAGAAGGCCACTTTGACAAACAGGAAGTGGAAGATTCCAAGCAGATTTATAGAAGGGGGAACCGGACTGTACTAAGTGTGGTCAAGTATAGAGGGGTGTTTTGTGGGTTTTTAAGGCTGATAATGATTATTAGTGAGGCATTTGGAGTAGATATTCTTTTGCAGTAAATGAAAGTATTTAAAATCTTGAAGTTAAATTTAGAAGAACACAAACTCTAACAGAAAACTTTGTTGATACGTTTTTGTTTTGTTTACAGATGTTAAAGGAGTTTTATTCGTGACGTATAACCAATCAAATCACTCCAGAAGACAGAGCGACCACAGGTAGATAAAGGTTCAGAGCCAAAGTAGCGCCATTTTTAAATGTATTTATTACCGTAAATCAGTAAAAAATACTGATAATCAGTAAATCAGTCAGCCGACAATTAGTACAATTCTACAATGTATGTCTCTTTCCTTAGACTTGTTATTTGTACAATATACGATGTATATGATGGCGTTTTTTCATACCAAAGGCTATACTATGATGTTTTCTAAGAGACATATGATGCTACTCTGTTTGTTCTGGTCCTGGGCCGCTGCACTCCTCCTCTGTTGTTTTCTGGATTGTACTCAGCTGCATACCTTCGTCCACCCGGCCTCCGTTGACTCGTCCCGCCTGCCGTCTCTGGAGCTGAAGCTGGATTGGAACAGACCAAAGTACAGTCAAATCACGATGCCAGCTGCCTCTCAAAAGGCTCCTTCATCTGGCAGGTGGCGGCACTTCTTCTGAGGAGAAGCTGAGCTGGCCCGGCAGAACTTTGGAGATGTGTTCCAGTGGTTGGTGGATGTGTGGGGAGATAGAGAGGGACCTTTGAATTGTTCAGAAAGGAAAACAGGGAACCCATTGGTAGTTTTAGTTTAGGGTGCTACTGCGGTGTGTTTTTGGGTTTTAAGAGGTGAACAGGAAGAGTTTTTTTCGTATTGATTATCTTTTACTTTGTTCCTGGTTGGAATGCCCATCAATGTCAACATGAAGTTCACTTTTAGTTCTGTTTATTTATTTTTATTTTACTAACACCCATTTGTTTTTAACCCCCTCACATGTGTTGTTGTAAACTTACTCTTTCAAATAAATACTCGTCTAACCCTCTGGAAACCAGCGTTTGAACTGTTTTTGTGTTGCTCCTCACCTACTGACAGCTGTGGACTAAAGGCTATACTATGACGTTTTTAGAGCGACATGCTATACTATGATGTTTGTTGGGCGACACGCTATACTATAGGCTTTTTTAATTGACATATTACTGACCTTTTTTTGTTTTAGTTTCTTTTGTTGTTTTTTAGCAACATATAAGAATTTGAACAGTTTTAAAACTTACTATACTTTTACTTGTGCAATGAAATATTATTCTATGGCATTTTTTAGATGACATATTATACTCTGATGTTTTCTTGAATTACATACTATTTTGACAATATATTGCACTATGACATTTTTTGAACCACATATCATACACGACAATTTTAGGCAACATCCTATCATTTTGCGCTTTTTGAACCACAAAATAATCAGGTGGGTTTTTTTGCCCACATGCTATACTATGAACTACAGGCCATACTATGTTATTCTTGAGTAAAGCATACTATACTTTGACATTTTCTGAACTACATCCTATACTATGGCATTATACACAGAGTGCTTTGGTTACATGTTGATTTATGATCTAGATTTTTTTCTGTTTTGTTTTTTGACAGGATTACCACAGACCTGACCGTGAACACCATCAACACCCACCTCAGAGAGACACTGCCTAAGATCTCAAGGCTGATTGGTTGTGGTCTTTCTGGCACGTACTCTTCCAAGATGAGCCGGGAAGTTAAACACTGAATGACACTAGGTCTAAGCCGACAAACTTCCACTTCCTCCTCAACCCATAGTCTCTGGGAAACCTACATGGAGTAAGAAAAGTAGACAGAGAAGTAATTAAGTCTGTACACAACATACTAAAAAGAAATCAGGAGAGAGAAATCAATTTACCAATTACAGACCGATATCTCTACTTCCCCAATTCTCAAAAATATTAGAAAAATTGTTTGTTAACAGATTGGATAATTTTATTGAAAAGCATGAGCTCCTGGCTGAGACTCAGTATGGTTTTAGGTCAAATAGATCTACATCCATGGCATTGATGGAAGTAGTTGAACACATTACCACTTCTCTTGACAATAAAGAAATGGCTATAGGTATATTTATTGATTTAAAAAAAGCATTTGACACTATTAACCATGATCTACTATTCAAAAAACTGGAAAGGTATGGGATCAGAGGAGTGTGTTAGTTGTGTTATACTGGCTGAGAAGCTACTTGACTAATAGGCAACAGTTCGTACAGATAGGGGATTCCAAATCAAATTGCTTAAATATAACTTGCGGAGTCCCACAGGGGTCTGTTCTGGGTCCGAAACTTTTTATTTTATATATAAATGACATATGTAGGGTATGACATCTCTTAAAATTTGTGTTATTTGCAGACGACACCAACATCTTCTGTAAAGGGGACAATCTGCAACAGCTCTTGGAGGTAGTCATGACAGAAATGAGCAAACTGAAAACTTGGTTTGACTTGAATAAATTATCATTAAATTTAAATAAAACTAAATTTATGCTGTTTGGAAAAAACAACATCAATACACAGGCAAATGTAATGATAAACAATGTTCACATAGAAAGAGTGTGTGAGTATAAATTTTTGGGTGTTGTTCTACATCACAAAATCTGCTGGAAACCCCATATTGAATATGTTAGAACAAAGGTAGCACGGAGTATTGGTGTGATGGGGATGGCAAGGCACGTGTTGAATGAGAGAGCTCTGTATATTTTGTATAATTCACTGGTGTTACCGTATTTCAATTATTGTTTGGAAGTCTGGGGAAACACATACAGGACCACCTTACAGCCCCTAACCATACTCCAGAAAAGAGCCATACGGATCATTAGCAATGTCGGTTATTTTGACCATACTAACACACTATTTTCAAAATTAAACACACTAAAATGAAAAGACCTGGTTGACTTTAGAACTGCGATGATAATGTATAGCGCAAGAAACAAACTGCTACCTGTAAACCTACAGAGGTTGTTTCAGGACAGAGTAGAGGAATATCACTTCAGAGGGATATTGAAGTTTAAGCAGTGTTATGCCAGGACCACTTTGAAAAGTATGTGCATTTCGATATGTGGGGTTGTTTTGTGGAACAGTCTGGATGAGGGAATCAAACAGTGTAGGAACATATACCAATTTAAACAAATGTACAAAAAATATATCATTGAAAAGTACATAAATGAGGAAATATGATTTTTTTTCTTTTTTCTCTCTTCACACTTTATTTTAATTAAAGAAAAGATGAATGTCAAACAGCGCTAAAAGATCTTGTTTCTTTGCATTATTCATATTCTGTTCAGCACTTTAGTGGGACTCAGACGTGTATTTTCCTCAAGAATCCTATTTTTTTTTCTTTTTTTGGACTTTGCTATTTTGTTGAAAGGGGTGGGACTTGACAAGCCACGGCTTCTCCTACTCCTTTTCGAATAAGACAGTTATGTCAATGTTCTTTTGTTTATATTGTTTTGCTTTGTTCTGTTTTTTTATTATTATTATTCTTTTTGTTGTTTTTTTTTTGTTGTGGACCTTTGTATTGTTTTACTTATTCGAAATAAAAAAATCATGCTAATAAATTAAGTACAAATAACCGAATTCGCCAATATACTGGAGACCAGAGCTATTTAATTTGATAAGTATAACCTTGTTTAGTAACATTTCAATTATTTGAGAGCAGTCCTAAAGAACTGCCTGTAATCCCAATCATAAAATGGGTTTGGAGGAAGAACATAGATGGTAATCTGGATATACATGAGTTAGGCTTTAGAACTACTATTGGTAGTATTGGTGGTAGTAATAGCAATGCGACTACTGCTAGTAGTAGTGATAGTACACTACTGCTGCTGATACTGGCACTGCTACTACAACTTGTAATACTATTACAAATGCTGAAACTACTTGTACGACTCTAACAGATGTTTATATTACTACTGCTGCTTGTACTTTTAGTATTACTACTACTGCTTGTACAACTATACTACAGCTACTATTAATCGTCTGGTATTTGGTTGTCAAGCTCCTAGCTCGTCTTAGTGTTTTGCTAGTGGCTAACTAGTTAGCTCTCATAGACTGGAAGCTCTCAACAAGATTTCATAATGAAAAAAAGAGCCAAAAACTATTCTTACCTATGAAAAGTCATTCCAAGTTTCCTTGTCTCAATCGTACGACGCAGTGTGTAATTGTATGCAGCACAGTAAGCCGGCATACTTGTTTCCGTTTTCACGCCGTCTACATCAACGGAATGGACTGAAACTTTGCCCCCACTAGCTTAGCCTCGCCGTTGCACGCAGCTCAAAGGGGCGTGTCCTATCTGCTCATTCATATCTATGACAACAACGATGGCTGCACATAAGGACGCCTGTCAATGACGTTGACTAGCTGCGTAAATACCATTATATACAGTCTATGGTAAATACGTATGTGAATCGCATCATTGGCTGGAGCAGCCAGTCACCGGTCACTCACTGACTCACATTGAAAAATAGCACAGAATGAATTTTTACGTGTTTATTTTATTTTCAATTTAGGTTGGATTTTTTTGCGTGTGTGCCCAGCGCAGATTTTCTGTGCAGGGAGAGCGTGTCAGCAGTGCGCAATTGCGCACGCGCGCAGCTTAGAGAGACCAGTGCTCAGGTAGCACAATTGGTTGAGAGGGCGACTCATAAACAGAACTGTCAGAGACAAAGGTTCGATTCCAGCTCATAGACCCTTACTGCAGGTCTTCCCTGTCTTCCTCTCTACTTGCCTGTTGAATAAAACCAACAACAGGGCCGAAAAAAATGTCGTAGTTTAGTACGTCATCCAAAATGTGGAAAAAACATCATAGTTCAGCATGTCGTCCAAAATATCACTAAAACGTCGTAGTTTAGTATGTCGTCTAAAATGTGGAAAAAAAAGTCATAGTTTAGTATGTCGTCCAAAATGTGACCAAAACGTCATAGTTTAGCATGTCGTCCAAAATATGACCAAAATGTCATAGTTTAGTATGTCTTCCAAAATGTCACAAAAACGTCATAGTTTATGTCGTCCAAAATGTCATAAAAACGTAATAAAAAAAGTTTAGCATGTCGTACAAATTGTCACTAAAACGTCATAGTTTAGCATGTGGTCCAAAATGTCATAAAAACATCATAGCTTAGCATGTTGACCAAACTGTCTAAAAAAAAGTCATAGTTTAGTATGTCATCCAAAATGTGGAAAAAACATCATAGTTTAGTATGTCGTCCAAAATGTATTTTAAAAAGTCATAGTTTAGTATGCCGTCCAAAATGTATAAAAAAACAAAAGTCATAGTTTAGTATAGTATATCCAAAATGTGGATAAAAGGTGCCCAGGTAGCTCAACTGCTTGAGAGGGAGACTCATCAAGAGGACTGTTTCAGAGACAGGTTCGATTTCAGCTCAGAGTCCTTTACTGCATGTCATTCCTGCTTCCCTGTCTTTCTCTCTACTTACGTATTGGTAAAAGGGCCCAAAAAACAACTTAAAAAAAAAAAAAAAAAAACTTAGTATGTTGTCAAAAATGTCACTAAAACGTCATAGTTTAGTATGTCGTCAAAAATGTCATTAAAAGGTCATAGTTTAGTATGTCTAAACTATGACGTTTTAGTGAACTGAGCAGCCTTGACGGAGTACTGCACTCTCTGAGTGCTTTTCTACTTTTCTAATGTGTTCTTTTATTGTTAATGTGGCTAGACACAGCTTTTCCTCCCTCGAGTAGCTGCTACAGCTACAGGGAGGTAAATGCATAAGAAACTGCTAGTATAGCTTAATATGGCTCAATCAGCTCTTTCGTGTCTGTTAGTTGCCATTTATGTCAGATAGTCGACAGCTCATCAAGACAGTCATGAGAGGAGGGTGGGACAACGTGGCTCCAAGGCCAGAATTTGCTTAATAACAATTTCTGACCTTTGCAAGAATTACTCAAAGCCAAGTTACTGCATCCGAGTCTAAATTTAGATAAATGTCTTAGCGCAACTGAGGAACGTTAACAAATACTGTAAAACAAAAGCAGGTGGAATATAAAAATATTATACATGCAAGTAACATAAATGCAGATTAAAAGAATAAATACAAATTTTCTTTCTCCCCAAATCTCAAAATATTTATGAAATATTAGAGGAGCTAAACAATGTGATCTTTCAACAGCAGACATTTAGACTTTTCATAAGTCAAACTATGACATTATTAATAACAGCATGGCTGTATTTAAGTGTCCCAGTAACTCATGGCAGAATTTCACTATGACAAACCATAACTTCTCCAGCTAAACAGAATTTAGCCACTATTAATTATTATTGTGTTGTTCTATGACATGTTAAAATCCTTTTTGTAAAAATACCTGAATTTGCAATGTCTTGTTAATTTTCCTGGATTATGCCGGCGAAACTAATCTTCAAAGGACAGAAACAGAAACTGGAACCTTACTTCCTAAAAACAATCACGTTTCTTCAGCTTGTTGACTACAAAGATCACCGAGGACGTTTGCTCGAGAGCAAAAAGAACACATGCTTGCATTAATCCAGTGCCATCTTTGATGTATTAAAGGAGACAGGTGAGGACATGTACCCATTGAGAAGGACTGAAACAACAGAAATATGAGTCTGGCTGGTGTTGCTGTTCTTGTAGGAGATGAACAGATGTGAAGACGCTGCGCTGGAGCTTTTCTTTGGCAAACAGCTTTTGAATTATCAGGGTACACTTTCCCACAATTCCCTTCCCAGTTGGTATCTGCAGCCTTTCCAAAGAGAAGATGAAAAAGTGATCTCCTTATTGCAGCACTCTATTAACACAACAGGGAATGTCAGGACAGACTATGGACGCACACTCTCAACTATAAGGTGCATCCATGAACCCTCGCGTCTTCTGACTTGTTTTTGCAGGAAAATGAAAGGATTAAAAGGATGCAGTCATATTTATAATGTAGCAAACATGCTTTGTGTACAAGTAGGAGTGAAACAGAATTTTAATACAAATTCTGTTTTTTGTCCGTTTAATATATAATCCAGTTCTCTCTCCAGCTTGTTTAACTTCTCAATGCACTCTAAATAACTGAGCTTCTGTGATTTAATAACACACAGTGCAATTAGATGTTTTCAACTATTGTAAGAAAAACAGAAAACTCCTTTTATCATGTTTGGATTAAAGTTTTGAGTAAAAATGCACTTTGTGTTCTGACTTCTTTGAGCGTTAGTGATAAAATGCCGTGTGAAAAAGCATTTTCAACACATAGATCCGTTCAAGTCCATGTGTTCTCAGTGAGAACCCTTCAGAACACCTTGTTTTCTCAGTGTGTACAAGCGTAACCCCACAGTTAAGGACATCAGCTTGGAAACAGACCACACACTGACAGGGACATTCACTCTTTGGCCAGATGGACTCTTATCCTTCAAAAGCCTTGTTTATAGCTTCAGTTAATATTCCAGCAAGATAGTGCTGCTTTCCTTTTTTTTCTATTATCTGTTCCTCCACAATATTCTCTCCCATGAGTTCACCAATCAAACGGGGATGACTTTCTGCATCTGGATCATCAGCATTGTCTGGTCCTCTTCATTAGGAAGCGTGTGTGTGTGTGTGCGTGTGCGTGTGTGTGTGTGTGCGTGTGCGTGTGTGTGGGTCTGATATTTCTCAGTGAAATGTTGAGCAACCTTCTCTTCTGTACATGTTTCTCATTCCAGTGTAGAGTGAGTCAGTGAGCGAACAGATCTGGAGAGCTGAAACTCCTCCACACACTGATGCTGTGACCACTCAGTGTCTGCGCGAGAGTCAAAATGATCTTTTAAAATACAAAATTTTTCATGTCCTTGTCCAATACTTGAGCAGGCAAAGGTCTGAAGCAAAAAATATGACATTGAAAGAAGCAGAAAATGAGAGCTAGGGAAGCAATGTTTGTTGAATTAAAATATATTCATGATTTAGGGTTTGATTTATACATGCACAAATGATTCAATTTACAACCTTTTCCTCTTGATGGCAGCTCTTATAGCATTTACTATGTTAAAAACAGTCAGAGATATTAAGTTACCACTGTGCTATAGCTCTACACGTTTCTCACATGTCCATATGTACACTGATAGTTCATGTTTGCTGGTCATTAACAGATGTAAAGAATGAAGGTAAAACATCACTGTTGCTGACTGCAATACATTACAAATTCAGACGATGCTTTAAAAAAGCATTTTTTTTGCCACATTTATAGATTTACTCTGTATGCAGGGTAACAGGTAACTTAAATTAATTACTTCAATTGGAAACACACAGGTAAATTGCACTGATCCAAATAAAGGTCATAAATAATGGTAATGCGGGAGATTTAAGTTAGATATCACTAAACCTTTTGTTTTCTGTCAAATTGAAAGTTGGTGCAAATTCATTTTAGGGAAAGTCAGTTTGAAGCTTTCACTTCAACTTAAGCATTTTTTTTTTACATAAAAGGTAAAACATGATTTTGTCATTAGACTTATTGCTATTATTTCATTTTCTTTACGATGTAACCCTACTTGAAGAAAAGTGGTTGAGTTGCAGCAGAAAATTTTGAAGCACATGATTACAGGATTAGTAAACCTAATTTTTTGTGTAATTTCAAGTTGATAGAATCTACAGACGTAAACTTCGATCATTTGAAACAGTACTCACTCCAAGTACAGCTTAAATATAGTATTTACAGCGTAGCGCTGTTTGATTCAGAATAAAACATCTTAATGGTCCAGACTGACACAAGGTCTTATACAGCCATTCACTGTCTCCAGAGGATGTGTCTGTGGACTTTTATGAGCCCTGGACTTTTTATTTTGGATTACCAGAAGCTTTGTGTCTGTTTTTTTTGTTTGTTTGTTTGTTTGTTTTGTTTTGTTTTACTGCAGGTGAAACGCCGCAGGATTTTACCCAAAAAGATATCACCACAAAACTTCCCCATTTCATTACTTGTGTGAACACAGCTCGTTTTGGTATTCTAATGTTTTAGACTTTTTCTGTATTATCTCATTAAATATGTGGTCCTTTTCATGTAGAACAGAAATCTAAACATTGGATGAAGCCAGGTTCAAATTCCTTGTGTCATTTCATTGACATATTCATCGTCAGATGTGTATTGTTTGATATTTTCTTTCCAGTGATGTGAAAGAAAACACGTTACAAATGCAAAATATCTCTGAATTAACCAGCACGTGAAATGGTGATGTTTTGCCTGTAGCGTCCTGCCAACATTTAGACCACATCGAAGGGACTGCCATGACATTTGCAGTCCGTTCATGATGCACAGGGGAGGAACTGTAACTTCAGTGCTCCCTAATGACATTCACATCAACCTCAGCTGTGCTTTGTGTTTAGCACCAAATTGTTCACATGCAGACAAGCTGAGCTGAGAAGATACTTTCATTGCTAAACACTTACACCAAAGTACTACAACACAGAGCTGCTAGTTTTGTCTGAACCAAATTCTCTGTGTGTTTTCCTCGACAGTGTTTCCCTGCTGAGCTGCAGCAGACGGATGGAGGAGAACTAAGGATGTTGTAACAGAAAAAGGGAATTCGACACTAAAAGCTAAAGTTGAGGATAAAAAAGAAAAAAAAGTGTATTTTTTTTTTCTCCAAAGGAGAAGGAGATGATTACTGCGACCAATAACTCTTCAAACAATCGGTACATGTGAGCATTCTGCATTTAGATTCTCAGTACGCTTGAAAAAGAGAAATCCTTTAATCAGGAGTGAGAAACTACTAAAGTAAGAACAGCTGCAGAGGAGCTGTAGCTGTTCACACGAAGAGCAGTAATGTTAACTGTATAAAGATTCAGAGGAGTGAAACTCTTCACGTATAATTGTGGCAGGCAGGTCAGGGTCAAGTGTTGGCTGAGAAACCAGAGCCAGCCGTCAACAAGAAGCACATGAACACAATCAGCTTTCATATATCAGCTTCCTGCTCTGGGAGGAGGCAGATTCCAACCTGCTTAACCTGCAGAAGGTTAAACAAGTCTCAGAAACTTGTGACAAGTATTGTGAAGTTCATTGTGCTGTTTCCTGTGAGCCTGTGTTCAACGCTTTAATATATAAAGATGTCAAAATAATAATAATGATAATATTAATAATCACAGACATGCAAAAGAGACACACACAGTAGCAACCTTTTAAAAATCAAAGGATAGAGGTGGCCTGTCATGAGTACATCAGGTGATTAATAGGTCACTAACACCTCCAGTTTAAGTCATCACATAAAACATATTTTGCATTAAGAAGCGATATCCTTAAAGACTGGTCAAGCCGTTATGGGATAGATAATGTATTGAATGATTTAAGCGGTGTCTTGGAATTACTCCAAGGTTAAGTGGTAATCCCATATCCATCAACACCTGAATCCCAATACAAATGACCCGGGCTGTGTATTTATTGGAAGGAGCACTTACACAGCTTGATAAGTATCATTCACCAGCCATTACCCTATGCTCAGAAAGATGATCTACGGCAGCCATTTGCATGCTAATCTCTCCATCTGGGCAATAGCCTTAACGGTTCAATTTTGCAGCACAGTTTCTTAGATTCGACCACCGAGATATAACTTCCATAAGAACAGAATAGCTGAGGTGATCTATTGGTTTTCCATGGTGTGCCAAATTCATTCTGGGACTAATGAAATGACTCATTTGTACCATAAGGACTTAAATGAGATAGTGACATTGCAGCTCTGAATGTCATCGTAAAATCTGTGCTTGACATGTCTATGGTCAAGCTTGAGGTAGTGGATGACACCTATCAGACTGACCCAATAGCAGGTTTCACTTCTTCCCTCCTCGAGGCAGAGATGCCTAATTGTGAAGGTTTGGCAGATTTAGAAACATAAGTTCTCCAGCTGGTAACATGTAATTGTATCATATGTATCATAGTTTACATCATCAGGAACTATTTCTAAAAGTTTGGGAGGGGTGTTAATTTGTTCACGGAGGAAATCCAAAAATAACCACGTGCCTGCGTCCAGTTTGATTTCACTGTAATGAACATAATGCTCACAGTCACTGATGATGGTGAAATAGTTTCCATCTGTCTGGCTGACTGAGTCAAAGAGGGATGTGCGGGTGTGATGCAAGTTACTCATCACTGATATCTCTCTGTAACACTTTAGATCACAGAGTCAAAACTAGAATGGACATTTTTGTGGGTATTTACCTGCTAGGAGCTGTGACTCTGGAATAAAGTACACTGTAAGTAATATTCTAAATAATGACATCAGATTTAAATGAGAAAAAGTATGGGGCCAGAAGG